>NW_028255668.1:0-15510 GCF_964263255.1 Lissotriton vulgaris
AACCCCTTCGATGCTCATGACGAGCTCAGCTCGTCATGAGGCATGGTTGAGCTGTGCTTATGACGAGCTGAGCTCGTCATGAATAATGGACTTTCAAAAAAAGTCAGCACCGGGGGGGGAAAACCCTTAGCAGCCAAGGTGTTAAACTGTAAAATTTCAACTGTGACTTCCCCATAGAATTGCACGGGGCCCGCGGTCGTGTTAGCACACTTCACCCTGCCTCCTTGGGTTCCATAGCTACTCACCTTGGGTGGTTCCTTGGGGTCCCAATGATTCTTTGTGCTCTAGACCTTGTCTTATTATAGATAATAGGGTTGGACCCATGTAGTCAGTGGGACCTGGGTAATTAGTCGGTATATATAGAAGTGGTCCCTGACCAAACACAAAAAGTTTTAAAAGGTCACAGTGTTTAAATTAAATTAATCCAAAAGAAAAATTAGAGTGCAGGGTGTTTTTATTTTCACCGCACCGTTACAGTCAATCAATGATCCAAAAATTAATGGAAAATATTATACACAGTATATACAAGTTCAATGCGCCCACAAGGAAAAGGGAAAGAGTGCAAGGGAAGGGGTACACATTTCATGATAGTTATGCATCACTAATCAAAATTTCTCATGTGCATGAATCTACAGATCACCATCACAAAAAATCATAGATCCCCATATGAGGGGTCAAACAGTGTACAAACATCAAAGAACGTTTCAAATAGAAGCTCCTAATCAGCTGTATACATCAGGCTATCCTTAGGATTTCAGGGTTGTAGAAGAAAGTCTACGTTTCGACCCAGAAAATGTAGGACAGTAGATCCTTACTATGCGGATCTTCGTCAGGACGTGAAGGGAGGGAGGAAGGTAGGGTGGGGCTGTTTCCTAGACAAAATAGAAGTGAAACACGAATTTTAAAACTGGTCTCAGAAAGAGTCCCAAGATGCCGTACAACGGAAAGGAACCGTTATGTTCGAGAGACTGAATAAATTAAATTTAAATTAAACTGACTAAAAAAGGGGGAGGTTATACTGAGGATAGACCCAAAGGTTACATGAAATTACCTGTTGAGAGATCAAAAGGCGGCCTGAAAAAACGTGGTCCTTGTCATAGCTGTAACATAATTGTAGCAGTTGTTGTCCATATCTAGAGGACCATGAAAAAAATGATAAGGGCGCCAATCAATTATTTTGATCGCCACAAAGTTTAACATCACTTATGAATGATTACTTGTTTGAGAGCCTACCTCTGCATTAAGGCATAGTTGGATCATGGGAATCAATCGTTTTAATCATATGTTATCTCCTCCGTTATTGCGGGGTAACGTTATTTGATCCTAGAAGTCAGGTAATCCCTTTGGCTTATCTGGAAATACAAACGGTAAAAAAACCGTAAAAAACGAGGATTTCACGCGCTAGCGGCTAAATCAAAAGCGGTGAAAAGAACGCGAAAAACCGCCCACAGGTACCGCCTATTAGACACTCACCCTGAAAGAGTTGGATGGGTTGAGGAGCGTGCGAGTCAGCGTCCTACTACTTGTATTTCCAGATAAGCCAAAGTGATTACCTGACTTCTAGGATCAAATAACGTTACCCCGCAATAACGGAGGAGATAACATATGATTAAAACGATAATCATTCATAACAAGTAATCATTCATAAGTGATGTTAAACTTTGTGGCGATCAAAATAATTGATTGGCGCCCTTATCATTTTTTTCATGGTCCTCTAGATATGGACAACAACCGCTACAATTATGTTACAGCTATGACAAGGACCACGTTTTTTCAGGCCGCCTTTTGATCTCTCAACAGGTAATTTCATGTAACCTTTGGGTCTATCCTCAGTATAACCTCCCCCTTTTTTTAGTCAGTTTAATTTAAATTTAATTTATTCAGTCTCTCGAACATAACAGTTCCTTTCCGTTGTACGACATCTTGGGACTCTTTCTGAGACCAGTTTTAAAATTCGGGTTTCACTTCTATTTTGTCTAGGAAACAGCCCCACCCTACCTTCCTCCCTCCCTTCACGTCCTGACGAAGACCCGCATAGTAAGGATCTACTGTCCTACATTTTCTGGGTCGAAACGTAGACTTTCTTCTACAACCCTGAACTCCTAAGGATAGCCTGATGTATACAGCTGATTAGGAGCTTCTATTTGAAACGTTCTTTGATGTTTGTACACTGTTTGACCCCTCATATGGGGATCTATGATTTTTTGTGATGGTGATCTGTAGATTCAGGCACATGAGAAATTTTGATTAGTGATGCATAACTATCAGGAAATGTGTACCCCTTCCCTTGCACTCTTTCCCTTTTCCTTGTGGGCGCATTGAACTTGTATATACTGTGTATAATATTTTCCATTAATTTTTGGATCATTGATTGACTGTAACGGTGCGGTGAAAATAAAAGCACCCTGCACTCTAATTTTTCTTTTGGATTAATTTAATTTAAACACTGTGACCTTTTAAAACTTTTTGTGTTTGGTCAGGGACCACTTCTAGACCTTGTCTTGACCAGAGTCGTGGTTGTTATTCCACTATTTTAGTATATGGTTTGGTCTCCCCCTGGAACCCACTGTGTATTGTGCTACTTACAACTGTTCTTATGATCTTGTAATGTGTGCTTTGTGTTCTATCCTCTGGTAGAGGATACTAGGGAGTGTTATATTAATAAATACATATTTTATATAACAACTGTGAGGATCTCCTTTCATTTAATTAATTCAGGAAGAAATTCTGGTAAAACGAGCTGCTTTATATTCCTTCAAGATGAAACCTGAAGGCTGCTCTCCACAGCTACCACCAGGATAGCTTTCTAAAGGTTATCTTTCACCTCATACATCATAAGGGTCATTTGGACTGGTACAGGGTGCCCACTTTAATTAGTGAAAGACACACAATTGATGAATGGAATGCAAAACAAATCAAAACATTCACCCCCAGTCAAGATATCTGGGTTGAATCCATCATTCTTTTGTTCACCATGCCACCCCAGTTTAGACCTGGCCATATACAAATCAGTCTTGACCCTGTGCCTCATGGGAACAGTCCATCATCCCCTTTGTGTTTTGCTTTGTTCGCCCTAAGTTGGCAGGGTATGCCCAGACTTGGGTCCCTTGCACACTTTGCCACTGGATTCAAGCTATCTTAGCTGATTAGCCGGAAACCACTCCCGGGATACTTGTTTCAGGTCCAGGGAAGACATGGCTTAGCAGTTCGGGCTGGACTGTTCCTATAATGCACAGGGTCAGACTGATCTGCATATGGCCATGTCTAAACTGGGGTGGCGGAGTGAGCTAAAGAATGATGATGGATTTAACCCAGATTAGTTGACTGGGTGTGAGTGCTTGCAATGTTTAACACTCAGTCTCTCATCCCCTTTGGTTTTGCGTTGTTCGCCCTAAGATGGCAGGGTATGCCCAGATGTGGGTCCCTTGCTCACTTTGCCACTGGATTGAAGCTAGCCTGGCTGATTAGCCAGAAACTGTTCCCAGGTTGCTTGTTTCTGGTCCAGGGAAGACATGGGTTTGCAGTTCGGGCTGGACTGTTCCCATGAGGCACAGGGTCAGACGGATTTGCATATGGTCATGTCTGAACTGGGGTGGCAGAATGAGCTAAAGAATGATGATGGATTAAACCCAGATCAGTTGACTGGGTGTGAGTGCTGGCAAATGTTTAACACTCCGTCAAGCATCCCCTTTGGTTTTGCATTGTTCACCCTAAGTTGGCAGGGTATGCCCAGAAGTGTGTCCCTTGCTCACTTTGCCAATGGATTCAAGCTAGCCTGGCTGATTAGCCAGAAACTGGTCCCGGGATGCTTGTTTCCGGTCCTGGGAAGACATGGCTTGGCAGTTCAGGCTAGACTGTTCCCATGAGGCACAGGTTCAGACTGATTTGCATATAGCCATGTCTGAACTGGGGTGGCAGAGTGAGCTAAAGAAGGGTGATGGATTAAACCCAGATCAGTTGACTGGGTGTGAGTGCTTGCAATGTTCAACACTCCTCCCATCATCCCCTTTGGTTTCACTTTGATTACTGGATAGCATATACCAGGCCTTCTCACAGGGCAGACAACTCACCCCCATAAATCAGTAGGTTGGCAGCAAACTTGGTGAGTTGGTTTTGCAATGCAACTTATGGATTCTGATGGTAATAAGGTGCTTAATGGGGAGAGGGAAATTAATTAGTGAGAAGCATGGAGGAGAACATGGTTTTGTGCTAATTTGGACCTGATTATAAAGATAAAGTGGTCTGGAATTGATGGCCAACAGGTTAGAAGCCAGCTGGGTAAAGTGGGACTGAACTTGGCCTGTACAGCATGGGAATAGGTGGGTTTAAGTGGTGGACAACACTAGGAAAGGCAAGGCAGGACAGCATCATAGCCTGTCACATCAAGAGCATCACAAGCAGTAGAAAGCAAGGAGAAAGGTTAGTCAAGATAAGAGTTCTTGTGGGTGTTATACAAGCACGCCCCATTGAGACGGTGTTGTTCCCATTCACTTAGCTGCAGTGCTTAATTTGTGCCGGTGCTTAGCACCGGCACTTAATTATCAGGGCTGGGGCTATACGCATTTAGTGCACGTCAGTAATTGATGTATAATTAGTGGCACAGCACAGAGTGTGTGCTGCAGTGCTGCTCGTCTGTAAGAAGTGCTGCTGCTGTGTTATGTACTGGTTGTGTTGTTGATGAAAGACTGGTGATTTTGAAGAACTGTTCTTCAAGAGTTAACTTCTTTTCAAGCAGGCACTGGTGGCCCAGCGGCCGCGGATCAGTGGGCGGGACACTGAGTTAGACAGGGCGCCTGGTCTTCTGCGGGGTTGGGCCGTTGGGGCTGTGCGCGGCAGCAGGCGTAGATTTTTTATAGATGGCATGCAATGCGCGTGCATTCGTTGCTTTTGGCATGCCCCAGCATACCCGCAGGGTCGCACCTCACCAGCGAGTATCGTGGTTCAACGGCCGCCGCTCAAAAGTAGACAGTAGCAAGACCGGATGACTTTAGCCGCATTGCGGTGGCCTCGGAGACTACAGCTAAGCACCAGGTGAGAGTGGCAGGGCCTGGCAGGCCTAATCATTTCTTGAGTTAACAAATAAAGCTTCGCAGCAGCACCAGGTGAGGCAGGGCCTGCGCCGCGGCCTAATCAGTTAATGTCAAGCTGCGTGGCAGCCTAATAATGGTCGCCTCTAGACCCCCCCCCCTCCGTGCATCAGGGTTGTCCCACCATCCCACCCCCACAGTCCCGCTCATTAACTACTTACTGCTCCGGGTGACGGTCCCATAGTCCAAAGTTGTTTTGCGGGCAGTGTGGGGCACGCCTGTGTAAGCCAAGAGAGCAGTGGTGTGATTCACGAAGAATGAATGAATCTCAAATATCTCCGACTATTTGATTATAATTTGACACAACTCATTAGTGAATATATGTTTTATATTGATGTCTTATGATGATGGCATATCGGTGATATATGTTTTATGTTGATGATCCCTGATGTCTAATGATAATGTTGCACGGGCCGGCCCGGGCTACCTGGATTCAGTTTTACTTTTGGTTCAACAAATCTGCGGGGGGTGGGGCTGTGGGAGGCAAGCAGTGTGCGCAGATTTTTCCCATTGTAATGCGCGCAAATTCACCACTGTCCAAGTCATAGTGGTCTTTCACGTTTTCAGGGTTGAATGGACGGAGTAGCCGTGCATGGGCCATTAGTTGGAAGAGTTGCCTAATTATTATAATGAATGAATCGCCTGCTCCAAGTGGCCTGTCCTGTTCGCTGTCTTACAGTGAGCTAGAATATTGTTATGCGCTCCTGCTGTGATGGCTAATCTCGCTGATTCTTGGAGTACTGAGACCCGTGTTTGAAGTGTCTTCTGCACTTTGGCTTTCCCTATGGCAAGAGTTTCTGGTCTATAATTTGAAGTCGTTAATACATTATGTTTGCAAGAATGTTAGGTTGTTGACTTAATACACCCATTACATACAGCTGTAGATAAGTGGAAATATTTTTTTAATAGTCCGAGTAGGTGAGCTTTTTCAACACCTATGCGAAAAACCTGTGCTTCCCTGGTATTTTGATTCTTCCGTCCTTGCATCCAGATATATGATACAACAAGTAATATTAAACCTACAACAAGCCAGGCCTATTGGCTTCGTTAATGATTGTTAGTTGCACAAGATAAATAAGCAACAACCATGGCTTTGTTGCATAGAATATTGAAAATGCTTCAGTTATGAAATGAGGAGATTGCAAAAGTACTATAGCAAGACTTTGAAATTACATCAAAGGCAGTGAAGGGTGGGACCGCTGCAGAGTTAAGATTTAATTTTTCACCCTGAGGGTGAGGGAAACAATGGCGAGCCTGATAGAGAACTGTCTCGGCACCTGCTATTTAGAACTGCCGGTGCTGAGCACCGGCGGGACCCACCTCACTTAAAGCCCTGGTGCTTGGACAACGTAAGCATCCAAGTGCTCAGTTTAGAGAGAGTTAATGTTAGAAAGTGGGACCCCTACAAACTCCTCTGCTTTGCCCCTGAGAAGCGTCACTGGTGTACATCTTAACAGCAGAAACCCCTCCTTTGGTCCCTCAGAACCTTCACTGGTGACCCCCCTGAATGGCAGAATCCCCTCCTGTAGCATCGTGCTACCATTAATGACGCTACACAATATGTAGGGTTCACAAGCTCTTTATTGTGCTTCTTCTCTGTTCCCCGTCCCTACTCTAACTAACTCTTTCCTGTCGCCGCTTCTCCTCTTCCTGGGTCCCCCTAACTCCACCCACTAACAACTAGACTGCACACAATCTTACAACTCCCCCTTTGTTAGCAAAATTAGAAAATAAAAGTCTGACTTGGTCATAGCTCTTCGATCAGCCGCTCAGGTCATTGAATGTCTCGTCTGGGTCGTAGGACCACACCTCCTTCGGAATCAGCTTCGGCATGAGCCTCAGCTCTTTGTACTGCAGCTGCACTGCCAGATTCCTCTGGGTCCAATCTCTCAGTCACTTTGTGGAGGGCATCCTTGACAGTGGGGCTGCACCGCTCAAAGTGCGACACATTCCTGGTAATTCTCCTGTTCTCGGATTCAGCTGTTAGCATTGTACCTTTCTGTTGAGTGATCATTAGGGGTTCAGCTCTTAACTTGCAGTCAGTCTTTCTCTGTTGTTCCTGCTTGACCAGAACACAGTCCCCTTCTTGCAGAGATGGAGATCTGGCTCTCCTCCGAGTGTCAGCATAGGATTTCATTTTGTTCTTGCGCCCTCAGTCAGCCACTACTAGCTCCTCATGTGTTCTTGTCAGCGACACCGGTCGCAGGATTCCTTCGCACATAGGTATCCGTGTTCTGATCGGTCGTCCTAACATGAGAGTAGCAGGACATTTCCCTGTAGTGGCGTGAGGTGTCGTTCGATATGCTCTTAAGACTTCATTGAGAGCCACTTGTAAGTCCTTCTGATCACTGGTAGCCTGCTGGAATGTCTTCTTCAAGGTTGCCATAAATCGCTCCACCATGCCATTGGCCTGGGGCCATAGGGGAGTGATCTTGCGATGCCTGAAGTTTAGGTGTTTCGCAATTCTCCAAATTCATGCCCACTAATGGGGGGGCCATTATCCGTCTTGAGTTCTGTAGGAACACCCCAGGCAGCAAATACTTCATCTAACACCGCAATGGTGCTGGTGGCACTGGTGGATGATACAAACTGGGCTATTGGAAATCTTGAGTACTCGTCCATTATCACTAAGACATATTTGCCTGATTGAATGGGTCCATAAAAGTCCATGGCAAGTTCTTGCCATACACCACTAGGTAACCTTGACATCTGTAAGGGTGCTGGAGGATCTCCTTGGTTGACTAGTTGGCACTGAGGGCAGTCTTTTAGAGTGAGCTCCACCATCTGGTCAAGTAGCGGGAACCATACTCGCTCTCTGAGCGCTCTTTTTGCCGCGACCACTCCACGGTGACCCTCATGGGCTAAGTTAATGACACCCTGGTGAAGTTGCATGGGGATGACGATCCGTTGGTCTCTCAGTAGGAGCCCCTCTGAGGTAGCAGATAGTTCTTCATTCACATGTCTGAAGGCCTGCATCTCTTGGCGGATGCGTGGATCGTACCCTTCCTCCTCACTGTCATGACGCCAACGATTGGTCCGTAGTCGGCGCATCACCTTTTGAAGGATGTCATCTTGAGCGGTGGCCTCACGTATTGTTTCCAAAGGAACCGCCGGTGGTCTGGCTTGGTCCACAACGAAGTGTATGTACTCTTCCGCCACAGATGGACGGATCACTGACAGAATTTCGACCTCATAAATATCGACCTACAAGAATATCGAGTCAACAATATCGAGGGCAAAAATATCGATATCCTATCTACAACATGGTAAGTACAAAAATATCGAAAAAATAATATAGATGTAAAAAATATCGATGTTAAAAATATCGATTTTTTTTCTTTTAATATATAAATGTAAAATTAAGTATATAACACTAATAAATAAAATATACATATTTAAAAGTATCTAATAATGTTTAAAATTAATAAATAATACATATATATTAATAATACATTAATTAAATACATACAGTAAATATATAATATATATGTACTGAACAATAAGTATTAATAATTATTTTACTAATTTATAAATTAATAAAATATATTCTAATTTACTAATACATTTACAAACATAAAACAATAACATAAATAAAATGTAAGTAATATAAAAAATAAAATAAACATTTAATTTTTTTTCAATTAATTATATAAAACGTTGGATAGCGTAAGGGTAAAAATTACTATTCCTACTCCAGAGAGTGCAACAGTAGGGAAAGCGTTTGATAGCGTAGGGGTAAAATTACTATTCCCACTCCAGAGAGTGCAACAGTAGGGAAAGCGTTGGATAGCGTAGGAGTAAAAATTACTATTCCCACTCCAGAGAGTACAACAGTAGGGAAAGCGTTGGATAGCGTAGGGGTAAAAATTACTATTCCCACTCCAGAGAGTGCAACAGTAGGGAAAGCGTTGGATTGCGTAGGGGTACAAATTACTATTCCCACTCCAGAGAGTGTAACAGTAGGGAAAGCGTTGGATAGCGTACGGGTAAAAATTACTATTCCCACTCCAGAGAGTGCAACAGTAGGGAAAGCGTTGGATGGCGTAGGGGTAAAAATTACTATTCCCACTCCAGAGAGTGCAACAGTAGGGAAAGCGTTGGATAGCGTAGGGGTAAAAATTACTATTCCCACTCCAGAGAGTGCAACAGTAGGGAAAGCGTTGGATAGCGTAGGGGTAAAAATTACTATTCCCACTCCAGAGACTACAACAGTAGGGAAAGCGTTGGATAGCGTAGGGGTAAAAATTACTATTCCCACTCCAGAGAGTGCAACAGTAGGGAAAGCGTTGGATTGCGTAGGGGTACAAATTACTATTCCAACTCCAGAGAGTGCAACAGTAGGGAAAGTGTTGGATAGTATAAGGGTTAAAATAACATACTTATAAATAAACGATTTTTGTAATTATAAAATTATTAACTATTAAATAAATATAAACCATATACAATACCTATACTTAATTATAAAACACATGCTTAGCAAAATATATTTTACCTAAAATTAATGTAAAATAATACCATTTAATAATATTTAATTACCAATTAATAATTAATTAAAAATTATATTATTAACAATACATTTAGTTTTAATACATTATTAATTAATTAAATTTAATTTACTTCCCACCATATTTCCCTATAAAACCACTACCCACAACATAACACATTTATCCACTAATGAATTAATGATAAATAATTAGCAAATAATTAAAATTAATTAACTATTAATTAAAATTATTTACCAATTAATTACATTTATTTTATAATTCCTACTAATTATTAAATAATTAACCTTAATTAAATTACTCCCCACCCTATTCCCCTATAAACCCACATCCCGCTACAGAAAATATATATCACTTAATCAATTATTTTTTTTCCCAATTAATTATTAATAATTAGCAATTAATTATAATTAATTAATTAATCCTACTAATTATTAATCAACTTACCATAATTAAATTACTTCCCGCCCTATTCCCCTATAAACCCACAGCCCGCTACAGAACATATATATCAATTAATAAATTAAATAAAATTATTTTCATAATATTTTCAAATAATTACCAATTAATTATAATGTATTAATAAATCCTACTAATTAATAATCAATTTACCATAATTAAATTACTTCCCACCCTATTCCCCTATAAACCCACAACCCGCTCCGGTACTAAAACATACAATTTTCTTATAAATTAATTTATTATTATATAAAATGAATACACATATAATAGTAATTATTTTAAATACTTAAATTAAACATACAACACATACATAATAAAAAACTATAAAATAATACAAATATCGATATTAGTGTCATCGAAATTAGTAACATCGATATATATGCTATCGATATTACTAACTTCGATATTACTTACATCGATATTAAGAATTTCGATATTACTTACCTTGGGTCGATATTCTGTCCTACGATTATCTTGACTTCGATATTATGCTCCTTCGATATTTCAGACTCGATATTATGGTAGGTCGATATTTCCTACTCGATATTTTGACTGTGTACCCAGATGGACATGACGCCTGTGATGCTTGAGGGTGTCTCGACATGTAATCAGCCGGATTCGCTGATTTGCCTGGTTTGTGTACTATTGTATAAGGGTACTCTTGTAAACGCAAACCCCAGCGCTCAATTCAAGGTGGCATTTTGGCTCTGGGATTTCTGAAAATGGTCACTCGTGATTGATGGTCGGACACTAGTGTAAAGTGCTTGCCGTATATAAAAATGTGGAAGTGCTCGCACACCCACACAACTGCAAGGCTTTCCTTCTCCGGTTGGGAGTAAGCTTTCTCAGTGTCCGATAAGCTTCTGCTGGCATAGGCCACTATGTGTCTCTGGTCTGTTTCTTAGTCAAATTGAGTCAGTATAGCACCCAGTCCCACCGGGCTAGCGTCAAGAGTGATTTCAGTACTTCTCTTGGGGCTGAAGTATGCCAGGTTGTCCGCTGACTCAACAGCATGTTTGATTTCGCTGAAGGCCTGCTCACATTGGGGAGTCCAGACAAATGGCTGTCCTTGTTTGGTAAGAGCCCGTAACGGGTGACTGATGGTGGCATAGTCCTTTATGTATCGGGCGCAATAGCTTGCCATGCCCAGAAAAGATCGAATGTCACTCACATCTTGGGGACTCTTGGTGTCATTTAAGGCGATCACCTTTTCAGGATCAGGCTTCATCCCAGCTCCAGAAAACACATGGCCAAAGAATTTCAGAGTGGATTGATGAAACTCACACTTGTCTTTGTTGAGGGTGAGGTTGCCCTCCAATAGAGCATGGCAAACCCGGTCTAGCGCTTTGTCGTGTTCTTGGACATTCGACCCATGGACTAAGATGTCATCACTATAATTTAATGTATTTGGTATATGATGTATGGTCTGACGGATGGCTTCTTGAAAGATCTCCACAGCAGATGAAATGCCAAAACTAAGTCGTTTGTAGTGGAGCAGCCCTAGATGAGTGGCGAATGTTGTTATATAACGCGACTTCTCATGCAGTTCCAGCTGGTGGTAACCTTTATTCAATTCTAGTTTGGAGAAGACTCTAGCGCCATTTAGTGATGAAATCATGTCACTCAAATGGGGTCCTGGGTGACGCGCCCTTTCGATGGCTGTGTTGGGAAGCCTCATGTCCACACACAGGCGCGCCATCTCAGGTGTGCCCTTCTTTGGCACGATGACAACTGGTGACACCCACGGTGTTGGCCCTTCTGTCTTCTCAATAATGTCCGTACGCAGCAACTCTTGAATTTCATCCTCCCCGGCCTGTTGGAGGTGGAAGGGCAGCCGCCTGTGATGATGTGCAACAGGGCGTATTCGTTCATTGATGTGTAACCGGATCTGACACATTTTTATTTTCCCAAGTCCGGTGAACAGTTTCGGGAACTTGTGTATGATGTCCGGATCATCGCTTACTCTGTATAAAATTTCGACCAGCCGAAGTCGCTCCGCGGTGGGCAGACTGAGGAGACAGTCACCTTCCGGCCCTTCAATTACATGTATGTACGCCTGCACAGAGGTGGTCTTGTGCTTAAGTGTAGTTGCAAATTTCCCTAAACAAGGGTGAGGTTTCTTTGACATCCATGTGAAAACTCAGACATACGCTGGGCTTAGAGCAGGTGGCGGTTTCATTTTGTTGTACTCAGTCACAGGGATGTAGTTCAGTGATGCGCCACTATCCAGTACAAACTTGGTTGCATGAGTTCCCACACTGATGTCGAGTCTGGGGTATTTTTTTAGTTGGTCTGGGTCAGCTACCATGCAGACATACTCATCAGTATATACTGATTCCCGAGATGCTGACCTGGATCCTCGAGATGGGGGCCTTCTCTCCCATTGGGACCTGCGAGACTCTCTGCTGGAGTGTGAGGAGACAGAGGATGACTCCGGCCGATCCTGGACTGCCTTCACATGATGCCGCCTTGTGTCAGGGCACGATGATCTCGTTGTCTCTCTCATTCTTTCTTTGCGATATTCTCCACACATAGCCTCAAAGTGGTTTTCTCTCCCGCACTTTCGACACTGCTGGCCAAGTGCTGGACGCCCATCAGTGTTCGGAAAGTCGTATCCGCACCAATAGCATTTTCGTGGGTGATCTCGTTTCTTGTCTCCGCGGCCAGACTCATGGCGTCTGCGCCCAGTGTAATGTTGGCGGGACGATGGCCTGAAGGCTTGGTGTCGATCTCGAGAGCGTCTTCGAGTGTCTTTAGCTTGTACTCGGTATGCTTGTTCCCTTCTCTCACTATGCCCCATCTCCATTCGTCTGGCATGCTCCTCTGCTTGATCTTGTATCCTGGTCATCTCTTCAATCTCATCGAGGCTATGACTTTTCCGTAGTTGCCGCCTTCTGAGAGTTTCTGATTGGCACGCTTTAATTATTCGCAATCTTATGGCGTCTTCCGTGGAAAACGTGTCAAACTCACAGTACCGAGACAATCGTCGAAGTCTCATTATAAACGTACTCATCAGTTCCTCCTTTTCTTGACGGGCTTGGTGAAACATGTACCTTTCATAATCCACATTTCTTTTATGTAAAAATCTTTGGTTCAACGCATCTCGCACCTTGATATAGGATCCTGTTTCGTCAGTCAGCAATTCCTTAATTAGCTTGCCGATTTCTATCCCGACCAGATTGCATAGTGCAATTAACTTTTCTTCCTCATCCATTATTTTTGATCCCTTCATATAGTCCTCGAAATCCTCAAACCACTCCTGCCATCTGGGTCCCATGCCCCCTCCAGCTATTTGGGCCAGTGGTTCCGGAGGACGCAGATATGAGACACCAGTTGCAATGGGCAGGTTTGCCACCGCATCCGCCGCATTCCGTTGCGGTGACGTCGTCATCTCTGATTTGTGTCTTGGTCTCTTTGCTTTTGCTCGTGCTTGTACGTCACTCTTGTGTTTGCTTGCGCTTATCTTCTACTTTCTTTGCATTTGCTTATGCTTGTTTTCTTTGTTTGTTGCCTTTGCTCATGCTTGTTGTCCGCTCTCTGTCACAGTTGCCCGTGCTTGGCTTTCTCTAGTGGTTGCCTTTGCTTGTGCTTGTTTTACCTTTTTTTTTCATTTACCTTTGCTTGTGCTTGTTGTCTGCTTTCTGTTGCAGTTGCCTGTGCTTGTTTATCTCTTGTAGTTGTCTTTGCCTGTGCTTGCTGTCAAGATTGGTGGTTGCCTGACTCCAAAATGGCTGCTTCTAGGCCTCGAAAGGGGATTGGTGGGGACAGCCTGACTTCAAGATGGCCGCCGTACTCGAAATCTCGTTTTCCACGAGATTTTGGCTCCCTCCACTGCACTCCGGTCACCGGCAGACTTCAGGCACTCACCGTGCAGATGAGGTACACGCCGGGTGCTGGGGCCTTCGCTCTCCACCGCTTCCCGTTGCGCAGGATCTCCTAACTAACTCTTTCCTGTCGCCACTCCTCCTCTTCCTGGGTCCCCCTAACTCCACCCACTAACAACTAGACTGCACTCAATCTTACACCTCCTTTGGTTCTTAAGAGTATTCACTGGTACCCCCTGAACAGCAGAAGCCCGTGAACCAACGGACGTTCAGCAGCGTCGGTTGGGTTCACTAAAAAGAGTCTAATAGAACAGTGAAAGTTAGTTACTCTAAGTGAAGTCAGCCAGCACCAGCAGCAAGCACAAACGGGCGCCAGGCCGGACGAATTTGTTGTGGTGCGACGTGCATTGGCGATTTGTTGGAGTTGAGGAGTAGCCCGGGCCCGGCGTAGCCGCTACCAGCAGTGAGTATTACATACTACAGTACTCACTGAATCTGATTCTGGGCAGTGAGTGCCGCGAGTAACAGCTCCAGCCACCAGGAGGCAGGGCCTGGCAGCAGGCCCAAGGTACAGTAAAAACAACAGATGTTACTGTTGCACAATTCCATCATAGTCGTTTAACAAAAAAATAAAGGAAAAGTTGTCAGCACCAAGGAGTTTAGAAATTATACACTCCATGGTCACACCCATGTTTTTTGCCAATGTGCACATTGTGCAGCAAGGCATGCAATATCAATACCCTAAAAGGACATAAAGCTGGTAACTAGTTTGGTAACGTGGTAAATGGATACCTTACCATTTTCATTAAAGCTCAAGCCCCCACCTCCAGATATTTGTTTTTTACATGTTTTAATAATTATTTTAACTTACCTTAATTTTAATTATTTAAAGGTGGGTCTCTTTGGAAATCACCCAGAGGCACAATCTGGGAAGTTGTAGGCATAGTGAGGCAGGAAACGGGATGTGAGATATTACTGACACGTCTCATGTCAGGAAGGTGGGGAAATGGCTGAGCCTTCTGGTGACCATGATTTCATGAAAGAAGTTTACAGTGACTGTGACCAGGACATGGACCAGCGGCTGCAAATCCAAAGTAATGAAGGAGGAGGGAGAAGGATGGGGGTTGCAGATTTTCCAATTAATTTGGCTGAGAATCCATGCAGCTCTATCCAAACAGATCAATAGTTTAACCCCTAACTTACCGTACAGTTATCAGAAGGCATAGTCTATTATATCTGACTTTTAGCAGTGCCAGTTGAGGATGTGGGTGTAATCAATAAAGTGAGTGGAGCCAGTGGAGGAAGTGGGTGGAGTCTGAGGAAAGTAGGTGTGGCCTCGGATAAACATTTGAGCACCTGGACTTCATATTTTACTAATTAAGCACTGATTTGCTGGTTTTGTCCTGATTATTTACTGGTATTCTTCATTATCCCAAGTCCTAGACTTTCTCACCCCAGTCCTTATGCACGTAAGAGTGGGACAAGCAACACAGACTAGGGAGGTTAGAGGATCAAATTAGCTTTATGTGAGCTTTTGTGTCTTTCATTAAGAACACTTCCTATGTCCTATACATGGAAAATCGGGAGCAATTCAGAAGTGATATGCAGGGGGGTTTGCTCTCTCGGGATTCGCTG